>NW_027507903.1:401160549-401166153 GCF_037356315.1 Lithobates pipiens | reverse complement strand
TAGACATGCCAAATTGTTTTGCCAAAAATTGCTGCAACAACAATCCTGGCAGAAAAAAAGCAACGGGCAGCCTTCGATTTTTCACCTTCCCATACGAAGCAAACCAAATTAGAATATGGCTGGAAAATGCCGGTATGGAGACCAACATGATTGATGAATTTATCCCACTGATCCAAAAAGACTTGCGTGGAAACCAGTACAGGATGTGTTCTGAACATTTCAGTACAGATTCTTTCACCGGTGAAGGCAATCGTCGAAAACTTAAAATTGACGCTGTGCCGACAATTTTTAGTTTGGAGGACACAGCATCATCAACACCTAACAGATGGCAAAGAAAACTGGACAGAATCAAACAAAAATCGTTTTGCATCCAAGACCAAGACCCTTCAACTTCAACAACTGAGACGCGAAGAATCTGCAAATGCCACCTTCCCAAAGTGCAAAAGAATGATGCTGGCACACAGACTGACACTGTTGACTTTAATTTTTCACAATCTGAAGAAAGTTACATCAAACTAGCCAGTGAAAGAGTGTCAAGTTTGGATCATTCCTATTGCATGTCGGAAGAGGCTTTGCCCATACCTTTAGAGGGTTCAACACCCATACATGATGTACGTCCATTAGAACCAGAAAATTCTATTGTATTTTCTCCCTCTACTAGTGTCACACCTTTTATAGACTCCACTAACAAGAGGTCTCGTTTAATTTCTGACGATGAGAGTCCTCAAAACAGACCAAAACGTAGATTAAACTATTACGATGACCCTAGTTTTCACTTATCCGATTGTGACACACCACTAAAAGCTGACCTGAGTTTATGTGACAGTCTAGACGAAATCGAGCCCGATAACACTGTTCCTTATCCGTTAAATTTGGTCAAAGAGAAAAAATTCATTATATTTGAAAGCAAACTGGATCTGTTATTGTATAAAATGAGGTGTCCAAATCATGATTGTTTATCGCGCATTGTAAAAATTGAAAAAAACTACAATTGGAACAATGTTGTTGGTCTTTTCCACATGTTCTGCTAGCCATAGATTAAAGCTGTGGGAAAGCCAACCGAAAATAAAAAGTTATCCTGCTGGGAATATTTTGCTAGCAGGATCTATTTGTTTAAGCGGTGGAAGTTACACAAAAATCCGAGAAATATTTGATTTGATTTTTGTGGTATCAAAATCTTTGGCAAATCCTCATATAATTTGGCACAATCTAATTATATTTTCAAAACGATTGATTACTGTTGGCAAGAAGACCATGCAAATGTAATGAATGAATTGGCAAAAAAACCATTGTGTCTTGTGGGTGATGGTCAGTGCGATAGTCCTGGTTTTTCCGCAAAATACTCTACATACACTTTCATGGATCTCTTTAGCAAAAAAATTGTGGATTATGAGTTGGTGCAGGTATCTCAAACAACTTCATCAGTTGCTATGGAAAAATTTGGTTTTACTAAATGTTTAGATCGGCTAATAGAACAAAAATTAGATATTCAATTAGTTGGAGCAGATCGACACACCGGTATACGAAAATTATTAACAACGGAAAAGTACCAAAATATTAATCATCAATTCGACATCTGGCATTATGTGAAAAATTTAAAACGTAAACTTATGCAAATTTCCCAAAAAAAATGTATCGACCAATTCAGCCGTGGATTCGAGCCATATTGACACATTTCTATTGGTGTAGTCGAGATTGTAATGGAAGCGAGGAACGTTTTAAACTTCTGTGGGAATCTCTACTACATCATGTAGTAAATGTACATGTATGGAAAATTGGAGATACAGAGCACAAATGCCAACATGATGAGATCGATGTGCATTCTCCGACTGTTCCTTGGCTAACCATACACACCCCTGCATTTCACGCATTATCCTCAATTGTTTTGGACCCTCAGTTGGCAAAGGACATGAAACATCTCACTTTTTTTTGTCAGATGGGGTCATCGTAACGTATCACAGCATGATTCTAAAGTATAGGCCCAAAAGAATCCATTTTAAAATGGATTCAATGGATGCAAGAACTAAATTGGCGGCATTATGCCACAATCACAATGTGATACGTAAACCGGCTCTGACAAAAAAAAAGGATGCAAGTGGTGATGAGATTTTGGTGGAAAGGAAAAACCTGGAATTTCCACGTGGTCGTAAAAAATGGATTGTTCGCAATGTATTTCAAAAGATGAACACTGACCACACTTTTGAAATGCTTGCAAACATGATTTCGATCATCGAGGGCACAATACATAGTTCTTGGACATCAAAAAATCTTCTGATGCCCAAAAACATAGCGCTTTCCAACAGGTGTAAAATGAACTTGATAAGTGTGTCATATCTAAACGATTGAATTGACATTGCTATATACGGCACTTTCCAAGGCACTACAAAACTTTAAAATTGCAAATGTGTTTGATTGTTTCATGTTGACTTGTTATGGTCTGTTGTCCTATCTTTTATTCACCGAATTGTATTAAATTTTTTTATATATTGCTAAGTTTGTTGCATCTGTTGTTTTAGGTAGTGCATACTCTTATCGTACACATTGAATTAATTAATAACTTTGATCCTCTTAGAAATAATACAAATAACTCATTCTCATAAATTTAATTTTTTTATTTAAAAATTTTATTAAAAACATTACAAAATCAAATAAACTGCTAACATTAATAATATATAGAATCAAAAAATGAAAAAAGGTCAACTGTGAAAACTAAAAAAGTAATTTAGTGAAACGCCATTTCCGATGCGTCATAGTCCTCGGAGTAAAGAAATCCAACATAACTCCCATTTGGATCTGGAAAGGTCTGACGCACTACTTTTACTGCACATGATGGGATGACCCTACGATTCCCCTTCCCTAAAAAACCGTAGATCCATGCAATAAAAGCACGATACGCTGTTTTGCGTAATCTCCTGAAATAAAACATTTTTTGGATTTAAAACAAACAGATAACTTTAAGAGAACTTTTAATTTAGAAAAAAATTAATTTAAAAGGATGGGTAGTCTCATGTAATAATATTAACAAATTCACTGACCTATTGTTGTCGGCATCGACAACAGGACGTTCCTCTAAATACAACATGGTAAACATGAGTCTGACGTGTTCCTCTGATGCGATTTGAGACGTAAAAATATCTGCCTCTGTTATGCATTTCCTTCCCTCTGGTATACATCCGTCTACCTCGGCTGTTTCCCGGCAACAAACTGATTCCACCTGGGTAGCCATTGGTATACAGCATTGACACTGACACCAGTCTATGTTGCCTATTCTGTCATCGTTCGTTTCTTGATTTTCTGATGCGGATGAGGCCACACTCGACGAAGTAACCGTTGGATTCACTGGGAAGGCACGGTCAATGTCTCGTGCAGGGTACCTTTCTAACAGCTGCTGGACTATTATCTTGCGCTAAAATCAAATCATCGAATAGATCATTTTAAAATTTTATTTAAATCATATATTATTTTGATTAATTAGCAATAAATAAAAAAAAATTGAGATCTCTTGTACAAAATAATTTGTGATTTAAAAAAAAAAAAATAAATAAAAAATTGAGGTAAGCTGATATTTCTAATAGACATTTTTCAATAATAAAATGTTTGTAAAACAAACTTTGCTTGCTGTATTCTTCAGTCAATATATATGGATATCGAATTACATATTTTCTTTTATCGATTTTCAAAGAGTTACTTTGCATTGCAATAAAATATACACAATTTAAAAAACATATTTCAAATAAATAAAGAGAATGAGACATACAAATGCTTGTGCCTAAAGGCTAACATGCGCTAATTAGACTCCTTCTCCCCTACAGCTGAACAATTGGCATCTTCCACAAAGATAGAATTAGTTTGTTTTTATACATAACATTTAAAAAGTAATTCAAGCAAGAACCATCTGTGGGTGGAAAGTTTGAAGCAAACAAGGCAAATGTGACATAGAGGTCCCAGTGTAGGCTGAAGCTGAAATTTTTTTTTTTTTTTATTGGTGGAGCAAACAAATTGAAATAATTAAGAATGATACAGAAAAAAAAAACATCAATTGCAGCCACTGTGCCCATCAAATACAGCCACTGTGCCATCAATAGCAACCATCAAAAGCAACCACTGTGCCCAATCCAATGCCCCCACTGTGGCCCATCAAATGCCGCCACTGTGCCTCCTCAAAAACCGCCACTGTGCCTCATCAAATAACGCCACTGTGCCATCAAATGTAGCCACTGTATCCATCAAATGCCCCCACTGTGCCCATCAAATGCCCCCACTGTGCCCATCAAATGCCCCCACTGTGCCCCATCAAATGCTACCACTGTGCCCCAACAAATGCTACCACTGTGTCTCAAGTGCCAACACTGTGCCCATCAAATGCTGCCACTGTGCCCATCAAATGCCACCACTGTGCCCCTCAATTCCGTAGCAGACCCGCACTTCATGATTGTCAGTTCAGTGTTAAAAAAAGGGAATATTCATTCACTTTTAAAAACACCCCTGGATGTACTCTGAGTGCAATTCTTTGTGCTCAGACTTCACCATTTTTTGAAGCCTATTAGATCCTATGTGTCCAATCAGGTGCTTCAAAAACATACCACCCCGCCGCTGTATTTCAGGCATCCAGCATCCGAAAATGGGCCAGACGCCTGAATAGAGGGTGGGGGCCATGGATAGATTCATAGAAGAATCTATAGCGGGCATGCATGCTAACTAATTTGTAAGTGAAAAACGTACAGGTATTTATCAACTTTCACAGAGATCACAGTACTCCCTCTTATAATGTCTTCATCCGCTTTTCACTCCAGGATGACAGAGCCAGCTTTATTCAACTATGATATGATACCTGCAGTACCACCGCCACCACCTCCAGTACCACCGCCACCCCTCTACAGGACTACCATCCCCCTCCAGTACCAGCGCCACCCCCCTCCAGTACCACCACCCACCTCCAGGACCGCCACCCCTCTCCAGTACCACCGCCACCCACCTCCAGTAACACCACTGCACTGTTGACACAGGTTTCACTCGGGACACAGGCTGCACAGAAATGTTGACTTTTTTCTACAGTTGAAAAAAATATAGTATAAAAATCATGCTTTTGCGCGGGGAGGGGGGCCCTTACTGATTTCTTGCATCGGGGCACTGAGGTTTCTAGTTACGCCTCTGTTATTCTGCGTGTATACACGACAGTTTGTAAGGGTTTGTCCAGTGTCAGCATGGCAAAACACGTATGCCGCAGACACTGTGTAACATCCTTATTGCGCAGTGCATCGAGCATCACCTTTGGTGAACCGTGAAGTTAAGCTGCAAGGCTTACATTCATGATTCACATCCAGAAGATGTTGGCATCAGCACCGGAGAGACAATCGAGAGATTGGCATAAGGTATTGATCTTGATGGCACACCGGTCAGCTAACTTTTTTTTGAATAATTCATAAGCTGTAGTACCTAAACCCGAAGAATTGAAAGCGTGAGTCTTGCGGTTTTTTGGTAATTTTTTTGAAGCCAGCAGCTACAAATAATGCAGCTGCTGAGTTTTATACTAATGACACTTAACCGCCCAGCGTGCACGCGATTGTGGCACCCCAAACCAAACTATCTATTGTCTCTCGAGTG